>NW_027526203.1:465944286-465986786 GCF_048455015.1 Haemaphysalis longicornis
GGAGTCCTTGCTTTTCGAGTGCGGTGAAGACCTGCTCGAGTGCGGTGAAGACCCGCTGTTTGAAGTGTTTATCCGGCTTGAAGTGTTTATCCGACAATTCCCACTTGATAATTTCTGCAAAGTTTAGAGCGGAAGTTCCCAGAAAAAAAAAGCGAGTCTCTGCGTTATACTTGTACATTTTGAATCTACACTCGGCTGAGCAGTGGTTGAAAGTCTTCTAGTGAAGCTAACGTACCTATTCCGATCTTTTAAGATTTCATTCTCCTTTACTATACATTGCTCACTACCACAGCCTTTTCGTTGCTCATGCCGTTTCTTGAGCGAAGCTATGTGCCTTATGTAATGGAGCGGGATTTCCACACAACTCCTTGCTAAAGTAACGGATCACCCGCTCGCTACTGATGTCACGATGACGACGAGTCGCGGAGCGCATTTACGGAACATTTTGCTTGGGGCGGTCATTTATGATGCCTATTCCACTGGTACTCTCCCCCACCACCTTTCGCGCAGGACAAATGCCACAGCCATCCCCATTACTGCGGCTACAAATTCTGTAAAGATTAGAACGGCAGGACATCTGCCAAAATAAAATCGCAGCCAGAACCTCTGTTGTGGAATGTGGCACGTATGCCTGGCTCCGAGGGAGAATTTTTCCGTACACGTGCACATGTGCGCGCGGCCTGACTTGACGTAATCGGGATCATCACCCTCGGCGTTGTCAAAGAGCTGACGACGAGTCCTGATTGAGTGCGTTACGTTACAAGACACTTTTTATTGGTTGTTGTAGTGCAGTCGCGATCCCCCCTCCCCCATTCCCCGGGTCTGGAGTGACGGGTAACTGGTGACTGGTGGACTGGTGGTAGTGGATGGGGACTGGAAGAATGGAGGCCGTGTAGTGAAGGGGTATCCGTCTGGAAGGAGGTAGGCCGTGGAGTGAAGACTCATCTTACTGGAGGAAGGGAGGTGACTTCCACGGGCGGTGCTCCGTGGTCACCTGGGCACAGTCGAACAAAAAATAGGATCGCCAGCATCATGAGCCAGTTCAGAGACGTCAAATAAGCTACTTTTCAGGCATGCGTAAGCGCGCCAGTTGCCGGAGCAATCGTTTTCTCTCGCTGCTACTTCTCACAGTTCACTTTTTACGATTACTCCAAAAGGAGGAAAAATTTACTCTGCATGAACGTCGTACCGAAATCGACTGGGCTCGTGACATACTTCCATCACAAACTCGGGCTACGGCCGTCGAACTGGCCGAAAACACTGCCAGAGCCCAGGGGTTTCTGGCTGACGTCTAGGGACCAGTTTTAGTCTCTCTCGAACTGTGTGCGCACATCACGGATAGGGCTCGTCGGTATGACATTTACATGGGAGTTTTGAACAATGTTAGTAGGTTTAGCGCCACCGAAACGTTGTTTTTATCTATTTACTTGGTCAGTGCTTCATTTAGTCTGTTTTACCATATCTGACCAGACGGTATGCAGTTTAACCATTGCCTTCTAATTAATCATCAGCCACCACACTATACATGCCTAGTTTTTCACTAGGAGTGGTTTTTGCTTATTGGTATTGTTCATACAAGGCAATAATCCCACTTCAGATGATTATGGCGCTAGAAGCAGCACGATTAGCTGGAAGCCGCCCGTTTCACCTTGGGTGCAGGCCTTCGTTAGCTTCGTAATTGGCTTGGCTTGTAAGGTTTAGTTAAAGGAGCCATGAAGAGAAAATACAACTTCATTTAATGTGAAAGAACTAGGATTCAGTATCTCACTCAGTTCCAATAGAGCCACAAAAGACTTTTTAACAAAAAAAAAAAGCAAGAAGTATTTTAAAAAATTTCAAATTTTGCGCCACAGTGACGTGTATGAGCAAGAATGACGTCATACGGACCAACAATAAAACAATTTTCAGTGCGTTAACTGCACGTTATCATTCAAGTGATGCGGTCAAATGGAACTAGAGGCCCCATTACAGACGTCCACTCATGTGTCGTCGCGACAGGTCATTTAGGCGGCCGCCAATCGCACAAACAAGGTTCCGTGACGTCATAGAAAAGTTGCGGGAAATTGGCTAGGGGGTCGCGACTGCTTCACACGTTTTCTTTAATATCTCCGTTATTTGTTCGAAGATTGCGATGATATTGGTATCATTGTTATCGGGACTAAGCAGACTTTCTAATAAACCCAACTTGTATTTTGTCTTCGTGGCTCCTTAAAGCCCGAAAACACCTAAAACCAGCGAAAAGGCTGCTATGAGTGACCTGCATAGGTGGGAAATAAAAACATGCTGCAAAATGGCAAAACGAAGTAAGCCTAATTTCCTGCCCCCTCTCACCCTCTTTCGGCCCCACTACACTCCAACGCGTTCGACGCGGCGCGTTGTACCGAAGTGCCTTGACGCGCATGTGCGCACACTACAGACAAAAATAGGATTTTCTTCATGATACGAAACTTCGAGCTACCTGCACCTTGCAAATGGGCCATATACACGATGCATTCGGGGAGTCGACGCAGGCATCACCCAACGTTACTAAAATAACGTTGGGCATCACCGGCGCGAAATCCAGCATGCCGCATCTCGCGCCGCCTGCAGCCTGTGCGAGGCGACGAACGTCAGCTACCCCTGCAGTACCGAGGCGCCGCACCGGAGAGGTGCACTGACCTCGCCGAAGCGCTACGCCTGTATTAAGAACTTCTTTCGATTACCCTACGAAAACACGTTAAAAACATTATGGTCATTTTAAAGTAATTTCCAGAACGGTCCGTAAATTTAAGCTTCCACACGAGAAAAGATCTGCACCGCAGTTAAGCTAACCGACGCGCAGTTCGGAATGGCGGAATATCAGTGGAGCTGACCGCGGCTCGTCGGTTTTCTCTATGTAGATACATTTTACGGACTGTTTTCATCACTAACTAAAAATAGCGGCGAAACGGCTAAAATGTATTTTTTGGTAGTATTGGCTGGTTTTGTCCGAGACGCAAACGAATCACGTAGTCCTCCTGCTAAAAAAAGAAGAAAATACGGATTTTTTTATCAGTTGTTACAGCGTATTTTTATTTCCAACATCTGTCAATAAACTCCTTTTAACGCACGTTTTTGGCGCACTTTACATGTTTACGCACCACTAAAATGTTACGAGCCAAGTCAGTTACGGAGCTAATGCAAATCCCTATGTCCTATTCCCGTACTTCCCACGAAAGCACGTGGTTGCAGCTCCACTTTCCTTTCTAGATGCTTTTGTAGAAAAATATTGTATTAGCCAGTGAGTAAGCATTACATAAGCATTGATCCGGCTGGCATCACGTGGCTAAGCCTGCCAAATGGAACATTATGGTTTTGCCAAACGTGCTTAGGGTTGATTTGATTGATTGATTGATTGATTGATTGATTGATTGATTGATTGATTGATTGATTGATTGATTGATTGATTGATTGATTGATTGATTGATTGTATGACTTAACGCGGCGACGCAACTCAGGCGATGAGACGCACCGTAGTGGGGGGCTCCGGATTAATTTTGACCACTTGGGGATCTTTAACGGGCGCCGAAATCTCGTGCACACTGGAGTTATTGCTTTTCACCTCCATCAGTGCTTAGGGTTCCACTAAGGGCACTAAATTCCCGCGGGTCGCACAACATTAACATTCAGACGAAAAACATCACTCGGACAATCGTAACAATCTCAACCGTGACTACAGCGCGGGGTCGTGTGGTCGCCGTCCTGTTATCCATCCGCTCCGCCTCGTGGGGGCGCCACTTAAAGCCTTATAACGGTTTTTTAAAGCAGCCTTGAGTCACTCCCGCCATACAGTTTCTTACATAGAAATACTAGAGACGAAACTGACGCGGAAACTGTGCCATCGTGGAGGAAAGAATGCTAAAGATTCTCATTGGCTGCGTCATTAACTCTTCCTGAAATATTTTATTGAGTGTGAACTAAAGTGCCCCAAAAATCACGAGAAAAGTGTTTACGTATTTCGGATAAAAACACCCCGCAGCAATGACGAACGCGCCTTTTCTTTCCTTTTCAGTGGTTTTCTTAGCAGGTGTATAAGTCATCATTCTTCATGTGCGATTTTGGAGGGCCAAGCCAGACGTTACGAAGAACTTCTAGCTTTCGCAATAATTCCCAACGAAAACACATCAGTCGCTTAACTGTAGCATCGTAAATGATGACTGCAGTAGCTAAAAGTTAATTGCTACGTACGAGAAAACATCCGCACCATGGTCAACTTACAACTAAACGATCCCCAGCTTGTAATGGCAGACTAGCGCCGTGGTTGACCGCGGTGCAGGTTTTTTCTCGTACAGATACAACTTTTATGGACTGCTCTCGAAGTTTATTATTATATAGCGATATCGGAACGGCTAGAATGTGTTTTAGTGGGGTTTCTGCGAGAGTTAAGAGTTTTGTAATAGCTCTTTTGGCGCGTCAGAATCGCAGACGATAAATGTTAACGTGGACCTCCTGCCACAGGAACAGTAGAAACAAAGAAAATGCGCTTGATTTGCAAATTTCTACAGCGTGCGCACATACCTAAATGTCCTCGCACTCACTGAAACGTTGCAGGTCATGCGAATTACCCAGATAGTGCAGGTCTGTACCCTTTCCACAATTAGCACGGTGGCATGAGCGACATTTATGCAAGCGCCAGGATTCTGCCTAGTGTATATAATAGGGACACTGCATGGCTCCCGCCTGTTTCCGTTGGCTCGCTGCGTTCACGGCTTGCGTTGTTTGCAGATGACCGTACACAAGCGGCGGCGGCTACTGGGACCTGACTGCGCGTGCGCGCGCGGGCATGAGGCGGCGGCCCGCCTGTCCCTCGAACGAATGCCCGCATGCGTAGTCCGGTCCTGGTACTCGCCGCCGCTAGTGTTGCGTTCACTGCGCGCTATGCTAAACCCCTTTATTAACATGTGTGTGCCGCAGTGAGAGTCCCCAAGGAACGTGATTTACAAGACTAAACACTTGTGATGCGACTGTATTATGGTGTCTGTATAACCGCCAGGTCTAGCAGACTGACGTAGCGAATCCAAGGTGTGATGTGAAGCTCATGTAATTCCTCCGTCCTGAAACTTGCAAGCCGAATTCACTCAGATGGCCGTAGTACGGCAATACTTATTTACGTCGACTTGGTGCACTTCCATAATCTAGCACTTCCATAACGTACGTCACGGCACTCGGGGTACGCTCGCCATTCATCATGCTGACCTCCGATGCTGTCATACCTCATGCTGCCATAGTATTATTACATTTTAACAACATAGTACAAGCCGCCTGTATAAATGTCGATAAATTTCTTGAAAACGGTTGGGTTGGATGATTGGGACGAACAAGAATTTGTCAGGTCGAGTTTTTCTATGGCGAGTGGCAGCGAACGTTCCCCGAGCATTGCTAAGACCTAGCTTCTTGGAGATATGGCCAGATGGAAACATCACGTATTCTTGAAAAACCGCTTACAGCCTGAAGAGAGAAATAAGGGAGGGGGGCCTTGAGCCGAAACCAAACTCTTCCAACAACGCTTTCCGTCGGTTGGGTGCAACATATATGCTTCCATAAGCGCGTCCTTCGTGACACCAGCTGTTTGTTCAACACTTCGACATGGCAAAAAGCGCACTAGACGGGGTCAGAAGAAAAGACAGTGACACGGGACGATCGAGCGCTAACGTCCCGTGTCACTCACTGTCTTTTCTTCCGTCCCCGTCTAGTGCGCTTTTTACCATGTCGAAGTCGTTTCACCAACTAGCCCAAATTTCTGCGTTGATTTGTTCAAGAGGTATAAAAATCAAAGATGATGCGTAGCTTATCGTGGTCAGGAAATGTTTATTCTGCAATTTCTTTCCGTATTTTGACGCTGCGATATGTAAGCCCATCCTGTGAAATTGTAGAGCTATTCGCGTCCATGAGTTGCACTTGGTGCGTCTTGCATGCCTTGGGCTGAGACGAAATGGCTTTTCTGCAGGTGCATGATATTTTTTTAAAGAACACGTATGAGCTTTCGTGCTTTGCGAGCGTTCTGTGGCTCGCGTAGAGCCGGCCGTAACAGTGACTGTATACAAGACCCGATTGAGTTTCTCTGTGTGTGGCTAGCAGATATTTTAGAACTGCGTGGTTTGGTTAATTGTTTTCGTTTAAAGCGTAATTATGCTCACATATTGACCGGAATGTGTACATATTCGCGAAGCAGATATCGGTGCCCTGCGTCTACTTTTACCGCGGCTCACATTCACAGAAGCACGGGCGGTTTTCAGGCAATGGGTCATTTGATTCCTACAACGCAATTTTGCCAGACGTTTTTAGTTCTAAGGGAGACCGCATTCATAACCACTGGAGTGGAGAAGCGTTGCGAAGTTAAACGATCCCATCACAGTACCGGTATGATCCATTGGATTTATCAGATCTCAACGAGGCGACCTTATAATGTCGACGACATAAGTAGTCTCCATCTGTGGATGGAATTTGATCTGCCGACCATTACTCTCGCGAAGGCGGCGGGAAATGCGCCAAACCGCGTCCCCGGTGAGCTTTTATGGACGTTCCAGCCCCCTGCCAAGCCGCAGTTATTTTGTTTTACAGGTTTCCTATACAGGCATGACCATGACACTTTCACAAGTCCTAGACGGGAAAAACGAGCGAGAAATCAAACGCCGCGCGGAAACCTGTCAACTACTCTGCGGTCGCAGCCCCCGTGCACTCCGCGGAAAAACGGGAGCAAGCGGCTTAATCGTCCCGGCGGTCAGGGCCGACAGTCGCAACGAAGTGCTTCGCGTCCCGACCACGAAGTGCGCTAACATGTCGCCTTTGCCATCTCTCCATTTAAAACTGGCTCTTGTGCACTCACCATCGGTGTCGAGGCTAAGGTTGTGGTTGGAGCCACTTGGGGCTTGGCCAGGGTGGAGATCTCAGCGAAGGCCCGAACTTCGATGCGCACAGACGATGTGCGCCGCCTGGCACCCGATCGAAGTGGCCTAGAGGTCGATCCAAGGGAGGTCGCTGTGCGGATCATCGCGCCCGATCCGAGGGATCCAGCGGGCGGTGTGCGGGCCCTCTCACCAGATCCGAGTTGCTTGGAGGGCGATGTCCTCGCTCGCGATCCAGGAACCGCTGTGTCGCACCCAGACGTCGGACCCGTTTCCAGGGACCCAGATGTCAATGAGCGGGTCCGAGCCGTTGGCTTGCGGTTCTCAGCAGCCGATCCGAGGAGGACAGCAGATGCCCCGGATGCTCCAGAGTGGATCGATTGGGCAGCTTCCGCGGCCGCGTTGAGCGTGTCCCAGTCCGCGGTGAAAGGTGTGGGTGTCGTAGCTCTCTTTCTGATTCTGTGTTGGAATGCCAGAGCGCTTCTGGAGGGTCTGCAGTTTAGAACGCAGTTGATGGTGGCGTCCGTGCTCGCCCTGCCGAGCATTACCTGGCCTCTGATCCGTGCTGCCCTGTGGTACATACGGAGCTGCATCTCGGCCAACCTATTCGCCACCGCGGCAGAAGGGTCGCCGCCTGCGTCGGGTGGCAGGTTCCTTCCCGACATCCTTGCTGCCCGAAGCTCTTCGTTCTTCAAGGGACCCTTGAAGTCGTAGCACTTGCTCGGGCACAAGGTGGCTGCTGCTGGCGGTGCCTGCGGAATCCACTCTGGCAATGGCGCCCATACGAGCGCGCGTGAACCCTGGTAGCGTGCACGTCGTCGTTCTTCTCTACGGAACATGGCCTCTGATTGGTGGAGGATCCAAGTTAAGGCACGCGGAAGAAGCAAAGGAAGCTTAATATATTAAAAGCAGAGATAAATATTAAAATAAGATTCTGCGCTTTGATTGCGCTCATGAAAAAAATAAATTTCTAAGTGTTCACGGCTGCTTATTCTTTAAGACTCTGCCTTTCGTGCAAACCTTCAAGCGCTCGTAATTTGCCAAAGATGAACAATTAAAAGAACGTTCCGTGGGCTGGATACTGTGCTATCTCACGCGTTTATTATATGTCCAGAAGCACGGCCACACCACAAAGCGGAGAGGTCAGGCGACCGCCTATCCTCGCGCTTGTCGTTTTTGTTGTTTTGTAATTACAAACGGACCTAGCCTTGCGTGGTGTGGTTGCCGAAACCGCTTGATTTACGGGGCGTCCGTATTTGAAAGCGAAACTTTCTATGTGTAACTGATGTGGCATGTCGCGTCGAGAACGCAGTGCAGGGAAGCCAACTTTCTCTGACGGTGATGATGTTCGTCGGTGAAGCGAAAGAAAAGAATGGCTCAGCTTTAACTCTTCTAAACCTTGTTGTGCAGAGCGAAAACAAAGACTATGCACACAGTGTTTCACAAAGACTATGCACACAGTGTTTGCTTGAGGTTTTGCAGCCTAACGTTTAGCTATGCCTACCGGATGATTGGATTCGTCATTTCGCTTGCAGTGAAGGGCACGCAGAGACTGCCCAGCCGGCGCCACATCGATGGCGAGACTGCGGAGCCATATTCGCCGACAAGCAGTGCTTTCATGTGCGTGCATCGTGGTCTTCTATAGCCTTCGTTGCCTGAAACTCAGCCAGCGCAGTGCTTTGCTATATGAAACATTAAACCCTCACTTAGGTCACGTGATTCGCTTGTGCTGAACCGCACGCACAGGCGGCCCAGCCGCCGCTGTACGATAAGGCGCAGGCGAAACAGCCGTTCAAGCCTCACCTGGTCGCCCTTATCTGAGTCCCTTGCGTTGTGGCGCCGACGTCTACCCGGGTGCGCCATTCCGGCACGGTCGATGCAGTGCGGACGTGGAGAGGGGGGCATGGACTGGACGGGAAAAATTAGACAGAAAATAATGCACCTAACGACGACGATAGCTCAACGAGTCAGTCCAAACCATCGGCGAGTCGAAGTCAGCTCAGACGATAACCAAGGAATCCCTCACGAGAAAGCTTCACGTTCAACCATCGTCGTCATTACACGGAGGGGTGCACGATTTTTTCGTAACATCTGTCGATAGGGAAATCAGGTTAGTTGCGTTATAGTTGCGATTGTTGAATTTATGAAATTCCTCTACACCGTGGTTACACTTCACGCGTGGGGGTTGGCGGTGAGTAGTTTTGAAGCGCAAAGAAAAAAGACGTTTTTTTTTTTCTTCAGGGGAGTGGGAAAAGGGGGGGGGGGGGGAGAGATATACTGAAAGCTTGCTTTGCAAAATAATACTGCGGGAATGAGTTGGGTCAAAGGTACTGGAGCAGTTTGTTCACAGCAGCAAAGTCAAATGGGCTGCGGTGATACGTTCGTGTCAATCCCGAAAACCCCACCGCCATCTACAGCCTGCATTTTTCGGTTTGATATCGGCGGCGTTTTTTTTGAAAAGCCGGGGTCAGCGTTTCCGAGGAGTAACGACGGGATAAGGAATAAGAATAAGCCACGGATGGCATGGAGAAACAAAAAGCGCGTCGGCCGATGCGCTGTTCTCGCCGCTTGGCGCGTCATTCGATTAGGGTTGGCGCAGATTGCAATCTTGCGCCGTGAGCTGTCCGTGTTGTCGCGCTTCCACGCAAGCGAATGTACAAAGAGGCGGAAGTTCGTGCTCGCCTCTCTCTTCTGCAGTCGGGCACGCGCGAGCTCTGCGACGTTTCGAGGGGACGCAAGAGCAGCGCACGGTCAACGGTAGTGCCGTTGCGCGCCTTTCGTTCCACCTCGGATGCGGGGCCGCAAACGATGGGCCAAGCTCTCGGATTCACTTTCTCCACTTTCATCATTTCCCCTCTCACACCCTTTCTTGCGTGACGGGCTTTCTATTCCGTGTCTCCAGCGCCTCGCTGCCGTGTTCATGTTTTTATCCAGGATGGATATGGGATTGCCGGATCTCTCTAAGGCAATCATGTGGTTCAGCTTCACCGTGATGCCCTCGATGGACCAATCCCTGCAGCCAACACTAAAGTTTTGACGAATGGCGGTGTCGAGCATACGATTTGACTCGAAAGTTGTGTCTGCGCCGTGGCATCGCGCAATGCAAGCTGGAAGTTTTGCACTGCGCAGCGCCGTAGCCTCGTGGTTTCGGCGCGGTGAAGCTGAATTACGGGATCGCCGTAGAGTGATGATCAGATGGCAGGTCATATCAATTTTTTTGATCCCCTACCCCCCTATTGAGGCTATGTTGCGTGAGGTAGCTGTGCGAATCCCCGCTGCGGTGACTGCACTTCTGCTTAGTGCCAAGTACAACTCCCATGTATTCTGCCGTTGGGGCTTGGGAAAGAACCCGGCGTTTAAATCTGCCGTATGTGTTCACTGCTGTGAACTTCATAGGTGAAAGGGTACCTGGGTTCCATGCGTGTCAAATTTGCCCCTCATCGTAGATTAAGTTTTAAAGAAATTATTCCAATTTGTTTGGCATTCATGCGTACTAGGGTTGGTTCACTGCACCCCCGCCTCCAATTTTAAAGGGACACTGAAGTGATTTGTAAACATTGCGGGATTACTAGCGCAAATTGTAGTCCGGAGTCCATAGGCCATTTTTCGACCACTCTGAGCGTGTTTACGCGAATTTATTTAGTAGAAAAATCAATTCGAAAATGCTGTCCTCCTCTCTGCACCCTCTCCCATTTTCTGTGGCGTTTTTTTGTGACGTCAGGAGGAGATGAGCTGGCAATTGGCTGCGCTACTGCACGGCTCGCCGACCTTCCGACAGAGTCAGTCGGCCCAGCGTTTAGTCCGCCGGCCGCCGACGGGTCGTCGCAATTCGTTCGCTCAGTTGAAACGAAGCCACGACACGTTTCTGAACGGAAGAATGTCCCTTTCTTTACTTTGTTAGTTTGTACACTGCATCAAGCTCTAAGTCCAGGTCGTTCCACACAAGCGCTGCACGAGTGCACATGCGACGCTTCGCTGACTGTTACGCTAGTAGGAAAATCTAAGGCCACTTGAAGGCGGGAGAAGAGTCAGCGAAGTTAATATAGGTACTAAGGAAACAAAATCAAGTGATACTTTTACCGTACAGCGTAATTCTAGGGAGCACGAAGCACATTTTTGCGCTGGGAGAACAAGCACAGCGGTCAGCAGCACGACCACACATCTCCGAACGCTTTTCCGTCTATGAAATGCAATTGCTCGACGTGAGATATTGCGGAAATTTGGGTGACGCTTATTGCACCAGCGCTATACAACAAATAGTCACCTAGCTGTTTGAAATGCTAAAACTAAATAAAAGTGTAAACTGATTATACATTATATACTTTATATTTCCAACACTGGCAGTGCTGGTCTGGCCGAGTGGTCTGGAGCACTAGGTATGTTATTTTGCAAGTCACAAGATCGAATCCCCGAGGGTACATTTTTTTTTTTTTGTAAGTTGACTCGACATGTCGTAGACACTCGAGTGACGATCCGGGGGGTTAAAAAGAAGGTCCCCTTCACCCCGAGTAGTCCGAGTGGCGCTGGCTACTACCCCCCAAGCACAGGAAACAAAAATACCTAAACATAAATACCCCAGAAAGGGGAGGGGAAAATCGCCCCGCCGGTAGCGTAGTGGTTATCGCACCAGACCGGTATTCTGGAGGTCGTGGGTTCGGATCGCACCTGGCGGGCATTTTTTCTCCACTTTCTTTCTTTCTTTCTTTCCAAATTCTATATCTGTTTCAATGACCTACCACATCCTCCCCTTTGCTTTCCGAGGTTTTCTTGACTGCCAACTCTTATCTCTCTCTCTTTCTCTCTCTGTCTCTCTATAAATATATATATATATATATACATATATATATATAAATATATATATATATATATATATATATATATATATATATATATATATATATATATATATATATATATATATATATATATATATATATATATATATATAAGTCTAGACCACTTATAACAATATCCAAGTGCCAAGGAAATCCCATCGTTATAACCGATTATTGTTATAAGCGGGTTGCGAAATAAAAAGACGAAACAGAGCTGAAAACATTTTATTCGCATGCCAGCAAGGTCGTACTGCTACTAATTTTCGGAAAAGAAGCCACAGTCGGTCACCTTTGTTGGCCGCGTGTGAAGCTAGCGCAAATCTTTTCTAAGAGCATCTACAGGTGCTTCACATAGCTGAGGTAAACGTCCTTGGCGGAACCAAAGTCCCCGAGGGGCTGTGTCACGCATTGGACCTCCTACGAAGACACTACATGAGTAGGCTGCGCAACCGCTTCATTAGAGTCGTCACTGTTGCACTTTTGGTGCACCACAATATAACCGTATTCAATCATTATATCCGATATCGTGGCACTAGAACATTGTAATATCCGGTTTATTTTACCACAGAAAGAATACAAAAGTTGACGGTGCCATAGTGTTCATCGTTATAACCGATATATTGTTATAAACGGTATCGTTATAAGTGGACTCGACTGTGTGTATATATATATATATATATATATATATATATATATATATATATATATATATATATATATATATATATATATATATATATATATATATATATATATATATATATATATATATATATATATATATATATATATATATATATATATAATATGCTACAACCGCACTCTTCAAAAAAACACCCTTGGGTATGCTCCGCCTCAATGCTCCTGAATTGCCAGTTATAGCGACCAAAGGCGTAAATTGGACCACTGGCAAAGCCCACCGTGCGATTTCACTCAATAAATGTGGCTTGAGCTTTGACGTTGCGCATGCAAGAAGGATGTTTATCTTTGCGGTATGCCGCAACTCCCGATCATGTTTTTTAGAACAAATCATACCCAGGGCCTCGTTATTCGCCGGATTGACTTTATTATTAGATTGGCCGGATTGGCTTTAGATTCAGCGATAAGTCGTTCAGGTGGATTGTGGTGAAGCAGAGCCGTTGGTATCTTGTTAAAAGTGCTCCATGGGTTCCCACATTTTCCCGCTTCGGAGAAATAGCTTAAATAGCTCGTCATGTGCGTGAAATGCGCTTTGATGGTCACACCGGGAAACCCGAATTTCACATTTTTCCCTTTAAAATTTACTCGTTGCACACAGTGCAGCTCAGCGCTAACTCTTAAACACTACACAGACTGGAATGAAAACTGTTGAAAGTACTTGAAATATGGGGCATTGTGGCAGCAATGTATGAAGGGCAGCCTACAGGTACAGGCTTACTGCGTGTCGAAAATTAAAAAAATCTGGAAATAATGTCATGCTAAATTTACCTTTTAACTGACAAACCATAACATCTAGAGTTAGTTTTAATTTAGTATAACTATTCATAGTGCTTAAAGGGCGCTGACAACTGATCAATATATCTGTGCGTCAAATTGTTGTAGGGTAAGGGAGTTTTCTAAAACAATGTGATGGGCGGCTTGCCGCTTGATCCCCCTTCTTAATCCTCCGCGAGAAATTTCTCAGTCAAGTTATAATGCCTCGAGTTGCCTATTTTGCGGCGCCTGTTTTCGGGTTCGGGGTGGGGGCGTTTCAGAACTCCGCATGAAGCCCCATGTTCAACGCGCACACACCAGCGGAAGGCTGCGGCGCCGCTGTTGCTACACGAAAACAGTTCTGCTCCGAGAAGCCACACCGAAACAGCGTGCGCGTCCTGTTCCGGCTTCCGATCAAGGGGCACGCCTCCCACCTTGAATCACGAACTGTGGAGGAGAGAAACAAGGAGAGAGCGCTCCGCGATGGCCTCACTGCGCTCCATTTTTGGATCCGCTCCATTTTTTTTTATGTTTTCTGTAGTATGGATTCCATACAATTTATCCATGGTCGAGGAATGGTCGGTTTAAGGCGCGGCATGCCTCTTGTTTAACTTTTTTGGGCGACTGTCTCAGCTCTCGGCGCAGAATGCACAGCTTTCCAAATGCGGGAGAGTTTGTTGCTGGGCTAGTTGGTCCTTTGTTTCTCCTTTGTCCTTTGTTTCTATGTTCAGCTGGTTTCTTCTAAACTTTCCAAATGCGCTGTTGCAAATGCCACAGTAATAGGTGTAGTGTGTTATTTGTTATTGTTAGGCTGAAATATTTACCCGAGCATACAGTTACAATGTACTGCGTTCCGATCTTATAGCAATGAGTCGAAGGATTTTTTGTGGGTTGATTTGTCATAGGAACTGGCATGTCATTTCATTCGGGCGCACTTTATTTGAAAGGAGATAAACAAGCAATCTATGACGAGGAATACTCATTACGATATTCACAGTGATGCAAATTGTACGATTGGGATTGTTGGGGCCAAAATGGTACAACATGCTTGCAGCCACTCGCGCTACTTCCGTCTGCATTGTAAGCAATTTGCGCCGAGCCTCCCTTCCTGTGATTCGTGGAAACCCTTCGAGCTCATCGTGGTCGGCAATCGCAGTTGACGTCGTCAATCACGTGCGGCCATTCCTTCCTTCACGCCTGTGCACGGAGGGGAAAGGGCGTGCTGGTAAAGCTATCGCGAAAAGGGGAACGACTACCAAAAACACGGCAAGTGGGCTCCTGTCGCCTGCCCTCATTTTTAACTCGCCCCGAGCTTTCTCTGGTGCACAGCTTTCCAGCAGTACCGTCTCCCGCAACTGTAGCTCTTTGAAAATGCGGAGCGTTTATGAGGGAACTCTTCGCGTTTTCGGGTCGGTTGGTCGTTTGGTCGGTCTGTCGGTATGTGATCAATATGCGCGAAACCAAAAGAATGAATAAATAAAAACAATGCGAAAATAAGAATTCGAGTGGGGAACTGGGGGGATTCGCTGTGTTAGAGATTACACGACTCGTGAAAGAGGCGGCACGGTGTAGAGGAGGATAAAGTGAAGCTGTGGCCACACTCCCTCCGTAAGTGGCCATGCTTCACAGCGCAACGGGCAATGTGGAAAAGCCAGCTTACGGCGTTTCCCTCTGAAGTCGTCTTCACTTCTAAACAGAAATGAATTGCTGGGAAGACATTTTTATGGGACAACATAAGCCGCTTTAGTTCAGAACATGGAGGCCCCCAAGAACTTTCTTGTTGTTGTTTTGTGAATTTTTTTCATACGCTGAAAATTGTTGGCCTACGCTCGGTATGTCACCGGACGCGATCTGCTGGCTCCTGACCAGACACAGCTGCTTCACTGTAAAATAATAAACTAGAACGAGCAAAAATGCGATCGGAAATATTAAAAATAATCAAAACTTAAGGAACCCCAGCGAGCCGGCCGGTGACGTCAAAGTTATAAGCGATCGTATTTTATTCACAATCTCTGATGTTTTCAGCTTGTCGCCTCCTCATCCACGTGCCAGCTCTGTGTGTAGCTCGGCGCTTCGCGGTGTCTTCTTATGCTCCACGGGCGTGTATACATACGGCGGATAACAGTCAATCGATCTGTAGCGTCAATGTGCAGAAGTATACAAGGGAGGCTTATCGTACACTTGTCGCGGCATGGTCGCGATAGTAAGTGGGGGAGGCTGAGGGGAATTCGTCAAACTCTTTCTTGTCAGTTAACGGTGGTCTATATGTTATTAGTTTATTTGTAAAGCGCGAAAAAACAGGTAACACCAGGTGGCCATGGCGTGATCCCAAATACTCCGAATGACGTCACAATGGTTTCCAACCGGGTTTGGGGTTATCGCTGCGTTGCGAATTTCTATTTTCGCCTTGTATGTGGTTAATGTTGACTCTTCGTTGTTCACGTACAGCTTTAGTAGGTTGAAAGCGCCGGCAATTCAACAAAGTCCACATTGCGGGCATGCCAATGTGCGTCGACGTCACAGTCGACGTCACCAGGTCAGCGGGGAGCGTTGGTGCTAGGGGAACGGCACCATTGAACGCACTTTTTTTAAAAGCTGAACATAAATGCAAATCAACCGAAAAAGCTCAGATGGTCTTTAAGCCTGCTCCCTCACGCGGGTATGCCACCGTGTCTGCACTAAAGAAAAGAAACACCTAATCGGTTTGTCTAGCGATGAAACGCAATTCGAGAGGCTTGCTTACACGTTAAGTCCCCGCATTTTATATTGCGTCGCCTCATTCAAAAAGAGGAGTCGCGAACCATTAGGATTAATGCGTTTATTTTTCATGGACGTGGAAAACAGTCCGAAATTCACAGTCATCAGAACAAACGAAGCGTAGTTAAGGAACGCTGATTGTTCCGAAATGGCGGAGTCAATTTGATGTTCTGCAGCCTGATTCCGTTTGAAAGGCCACAGTGGCGTGCAAATGGTCCTGCACGGCCGTAACACAACACAGTGCAGCCTCGAGTCAGGAGTATCCCGGTGTGAAATCTGCTGAAACAGTGGAGGGAGTTGTGTGTTGTTTTTACGAAAATTCCGTTTAGAGTTTAGCGTCGGCTTCTACCTTGTGCGTGATGCTAAAGTCGGCGCAGCGGCTAATTATCATATAACTTGTTTCCGCACAGCTCCGTTAAAACAACGGTTATAGCAGTTTTCTGTAACTGTACTGCCTCCGTAGGTGGCCACGTATTGACGGCAAACTTATTCTCTAACGTGTGCAGTTACAGGTGAACAAACTGTGACAAGTAAATGAAACTCGGCGTAATGGCAGAGTCGTCTTGGCAGCTAATTTTCGTATAATGTATTTCGGTATAGTTATTACAACACAAGAGTCAGAGCCGTTTTCTGTAATCATACTCCCTCCGCAGATGTCTATGCTTCGCTGCGCAGCAGGATATGTGGGAAAGCCACCTTTCAAAATCCATGCTTACACCGATCTTTCTAAAGCCGGCTTCACCGCTCACCACAATGCACTGTGGAAAGACATTTTTGAACAGCTCCGCTGTTGAAAACACTTTTCGCCCACATTGCTTGTCTGATCGTTCGCAATGCTGGACACTTCCCCATCGGGCTGCAGTGTCACCTGATGCTTCCGAAGCTGCCCAAATTATACGTCTGGTACGGTGCTGGGCACTATAAGGATAATTCTGTCTGCGCGTCTTGAGAGCGGTACAGAGAAGTGCTGCTGCTGCTCGTACGGCCGTACGAATGACCCTGTGAAACGTTGCCGTGGGCCCAGCGAACCGTCCTAGTTACGTCAGAATGAGTGCCAATCATGCGAACTGCAGACGTTTCCCATAAGCGAGTTCCCGGGGCGGACGGGCCGTCAGAGGAGTCAGCTCTGTCCCCATCATCATTTTTCCATCCCTCTTCGCTGCGCGGTCTCTTTCGCACTCGTCTTCACCCAGATACCGTCTTTTGTGCGCGGACGGTGGATCTGGTGCCCGCGCGGCGCGCTGACTGTTACCCCATATACGCTTCCTTCGGCACAGTGGGATCTTCTGTAGTTGTAACGGCCGCGTTTGTGTAACCCCCGGCGGCACGCATTATTCTGCGGCCGTTATCGGGACCAAGTGGCCGTAAGAAGCATCCGTCCCGTCTCACGAGACGACGACGTCTGCCGAACGGGTGAATGAGCGCGCCTCCCTTCCCCTGAGATGCCGCCTGGCTTCGAGGTCACGCGTTCCGCTTATTCGATGAGCGACGCTATCTGACGGCGACCACATGGCGGCGCGCGCGCGGTCTGCTGCCTTTTATACGCGTGCACCGCCGAGGTCGACGCAGTGCGCTCTTTCCGCGCTCGTGGAATGCAGCCGTCGCGTATTCAGAGATAAGCGCCACTAATTAGCGAAGTTTCCGCTCTAAGCAGCCGCCGTGATTACTTGCTGGCCGCGACGGGTGTTTCGTTTGGCGCTTCCCTTCCGTTGTTTCCGTTCCTTTTACGTGCCCCGTGTGCGCGCGTACACGTCTGAGCTGTTGCGTGATACGATCGGTCCGTCAAAGGACGCCCAAGAGGGACGGCTGTCTCCGGGCTACCTCTGTAACATATCGGTAAATAAATGTTCTTATTCGTCATCGTCTGATGGAAGCGTCAGTGTGCGTGTGCTGCTTGGACGTTTGACTTCCCAATGTGGCTGCCGATGCGAAATTCAACCAATTTGACTGCGTTGGGCTGCTTAAAACGAACAAACAAAAAATGTCGGGAACTGGGGGAGGAGAAATGGAGCATATATAGAGCGACCGTCCTTGCTGCGTGCTTTTAGTCCTTGTTTGTCTTGCGCTGTCAGTATGTTCCGCTAGATTCCAGAAGTCCTATATTCCACTGATAGTTCCCAGCATCAGACAGCGAAAATTTTTCATTATTTTTCTGTCGCAAGCGATCCGCCGCACTCGGTTGGCTTACACATCTGCTTTCAGTACGACTAACCGCCGTTTTGCAGTACCCCTGGATTAAAACAAAAAAAAAATGAAGAAAACAGTCAGGAGGTTATGTCAGTACGCCTACTGCATCCAGGAGGTTTCTTTCTTTTTTAAAGACGATAGTCTTTCTTGGGCTACTTAAACGCAGAAATTTTGGTCTGTCTGTATGTCTGTCTGTCTGTCTGTGACTCGATTCAGCCACCCGGCCAAAGTAAAACAAGGCCTGCGCAGTAGTCTTATATAGTCACAGCTAAATGTGCCCGTCTAAGTCCGGTGTAATGTTCATACTTCTCAATATTGTTAAAGAACAACAAGACATTACGCAAATATAAGACAACAAATTAACGCAGAAGTGATATTTGCAGCGTTTCTTTATAAAAAAATCATACATGTTTGATTTGTGCGTGATTAAATACTTCATCATCTGCAGAAAAAAAATTCACTCCTCCGTCGCCTACTGTCGCCCGCGCCATATAGCTTCTGGCGGCATTTTAAGAAATCAAGTGGCAACAGAAGTAGGGCGCCTCAATTCACGCGCGTCTCCGCCGTACGGCAGCGCTGGCATCGAGGCACCCGGCCTGGAGCAGTGGAACGCGGTAAATTTAAATAGGCTTGAACAAACGTTTAGCGTGTTTCCCTTGGGAGGAGCGCGACTGGCAAATGTCGACAAAGACTATCGTCTTTTGTCGACATTTGCAACGAAAGGAGCAGATACGCGGCCAATTTTTTTAGTCGCAAATTTATTTTATGCATCTTACTTTTTCGTGCTGTCATGTGAGCTCTTCACACTTTTTTTTTCGTTTCCATGGCATACTTACGACGAACTACAAATCTAACTACGAGTAGCTCGCGGCTTATGTGTGTTGCACCAGCAGACTCGTCTTAAACGCATCGTAACCGTTTCAATTTGATTCCTACCCACCGCGGTGGCTCAGTGGCTAAGGCGTTGCGCTGCTGAGCACAAGGTCTCGGGTTCGATTCCGGCCGCGGCGGCCGCTTTTCTGACGGAGGCGAAAAGCAAAAACGCCCGTGTGTACGAGATTTCGGCGCACGTTAAAGATCCCCAGGTGGTCAAAATGAATCCCGAGCCCTCGGATCCACTACGGCACGCCTCATCGTACGAATCAAATCAATTTTATTCGTACGAATTAGGGATCACTGCTGCCCAACTCTGTTCCATGGAGACTCCATGGAGGGGCGAAGTAAGAGAACTCGGGGGCAAAAAAATGGGCTCGCGGTCAGCTCAGGACAGAAACGGTTGGAGGTCCATGGGCGAGGCCTCGGTCCTGCAGTGCACCCAAGTGGGCTGCGGCTGATGAGGATGATGATGGTGGTGGTGGCGACCGCTAAGAAAACTGTGAATGTGCACGTAGCACGGTTCTGTATGGCAATCAAAACATGCATTTCCCTCGCATCTATTCGCGACGGCGCGTAAGCACACAGCACACCGTTACTGTTTTTTTTTATTCCAGAGAAAAGGAAACGGTTATGTTGCCCATAAAGTCATTGTAGTGAAATTACTATGCGCAGGGCGGTTGACGGTGCAAGAGGCCCTGGCGTTCATCATAATCTAGGTCGATATGCTCCACACAGGACGGTTGCGGTCAGACGGGCCGGCGATTTCCGGTTGGGAAAACCGCAGCAAACGGAAACAAAGGCCGCCGTTAACAGCGGCTTTGTATATAAACAAAGCCGAACGCTTTCTCACGCGACGAACGGGTACGGAGGAGCAAAAAAAAGCTGGCAGCGTCTGGAGGAGGGGTTTGCGTGAGCGAGGATAGACCGCCGCACTGCTGAGTGAGTCACTCATCGGGCCGCGCGAAGCATGCGGCTTTGATGCGCGCGCACTGGATGCATCGTGCGTCGTCGTGGATCCGTTGCCGGCGCTATCTTGCCAGCGGTCGCTTTGGCCGTCGCTACAGCCTGTGGCGGGAGCCTACGACGACGGGCAGGAAACGAAATGCGGCCGAACGCGCAGCGCGCGACGCCGCTGTGCGGTGGCCATGCGCGGTTGCTCGTCTGACTGTGCATGCGCCTGCCGGATGCTGCAGATGGAGCTAAACATAGCGCTCTTGAAAAGACGACGGAGGCCTTCGCTTTGCGCCGCTTTCCACGAAACAAGCTTTCGTCGTCTTCTCGCGGTGACGCCAAGGAAGAGACTCTCCCTCTCACTGGTTGTTCAGCCTGGCGTAGTTCTGTGTCCTCGAAGAGCCGAGCACCGGTTTGCCACTCCTGCGTCCGTTCACGCTCTAGGGAAATGTCTCGGCCTGGTCTAGGGAAAACGGCCGCCACCTCATCACCGCATGTCGTGTTTTCATTATTACTTTCATTTGTTACAACCATTCTTCTGCAGGCAGCAGGAACCGCTCTTAAATCCAGCCTGTTCTCACGGTTGTTAGAAATCTGGGCTTTCGCATAGTTGGATAGCTATCTCCTTTGTAAACAACTTGTGTGGAACCGGGAGTGGTCTAATAGAACGGTATTTCTTTAATTAAGCTATTACAAATTACCCTTCTTGGGAATCAGAATTATGATAGCACTTTACCCCGTCAGGGGAACCTTTAGTTTCCTGAGGCATTCTGAAAATACTTTTTCAGGCTTTCCTAGTGCAATGTCTCATCCGGGCCTTTCAGTGATCCAGGGTTATTCCGCTGTCCCTTGCAGCTTTTAATCTCTCGATCTCCTTAATCGCCCTTTCCACCATCTCTTTAATTGCTAATGGTACTCCGCAAACCAAGTTTGTGGTTTCAGTGCTATCTCCGGCCCTAGCTCTGCTGGCGCACATCTCGGAGGGGAACATTTCCGACTTTTATTATCGCACTTATGTTGTGCATAATGTCACCTCTTTGTTTCGCTCAGTGCGTAGGTTCTACCTTTGCCAGGGCCCAGTAGGAAACTTCTTCTCCGATATCGTCATGTTTTCTTTCTCTTTTCCTTTCGCATTTCCTCAATTTTCGCGACATTGTACGTATACGAGTGCCCCGATTCTTGCTTCTGTTAATCAATTTCGATACCTCAGACGATCAGACTTGCTCCACTGTTCTTGACACTTTCGTATTCCTGCGACGAGTTGCCAACGTCGATGCTTGGGCTAATAATTCTCGTTCTTAATGTTCACAGCGCAAAGGGCAAAGACGTGTGGAAGAACGGGGTGCACAGGCGTTGACGTATTTGTCTTTTGCTCTGTGAACGTCAAGAATCGCAATAAGTTCCTTCACTTCTGTTAAACACTACCTCATTTAAAAGAATTCACCGTGTTGTGGGAAACGTGTGAGACGTACTCGTTGTGACCCGACCGACTTCTTTCGTCCACTCTCTCCGCTATGGGCTATTGCGTATGGCCTAGCGAGCTCTGCGCTTAGCAAAGCGTCGGTGCTGACTCGCCTATTTCCTTGTTCCACAAGAAATCTGCCAGAGGCGTGCTTCACGCGTGAATTTGTGTATAGCGAGCTTCCCTGCTAAACGCTCTGTCTCTCAGGACGGACCCACCTTGTGAAACGGGCTCCAGTCTGTTTGCAGGAGGCGTTTTGCGTGCATCACGCTGCTGCTACAGTTTCGGTTATGCCTTGCGTAAAGCGCGCCGACGCGTCTGCGCAAAGAGTGTCTTCAGAGCACCAGTCACGTGCACCTGTCCAGGCATTTGGTCCGAAGCAGCCGAACGGAAGTTGTGAATTCTGGCCGCGCGCACGCGCATAATTGCTCGTTTTGTCAGTTCCCCCCCCCCCCCCCCCCCCCTGCAAAGCTGTGGAGACAGGAAGAGAATTGCCTGTAATACTCCTGTCGTACACTGGAGATGCCGGCTGAGGGATCCGACATTTCAGTGTAGGACACTTCGATGCAGAACGTTTCGTTGCACGGGCATTTCAGTGCACGGACATTTCGGTGCAGGACGTCTCGGTGCGGTCATTTCGGTGCATGGGATGTCCCAGGCATTCTTTTAACACTTTAGCTTTAATGTTTGAATTTCGTCAGGCCATATGATCTTAACGTTCGAGAGTGGTGTTTGGGCCGCACTACGCTGGAACGAACAGTAAACCAGGCGGAACATCAGCGCGTAAAGCCACATTTCGATAGTAGATGTCAAAAAGTTGACGTTAGTTTACTTACGTGCAACCTTTCTTTTTATTGTAGAATTCATGGGAACATCCGCAATCCTTTAATCCAAGAATTACTGAAGCGCTTTGACTTCACCCAACGCTGCAAGACGCTGCTGCTTTTAGTCCATTCCTATCTCTCCTCTCCCCCTCTCCCCCCACCAAACCGCCGCGAAAAAAGAAAAGAAAACGAGCTAGCTTAAACGCGTGTGTATTCCCTTCTCATTACTTTATCGACCAATATCGTGTTCGTTGCATTCGGTGTCGGTTCTACTGAAAAACTACTAACCAACGACCGCGCGTGGCTAAAGGGGTAGGGGTACTAGGTGCTGGGCACTGGGTGCTAGCCCCTTGGCAGAAAAGGGGGGGTGGGGGTCACTTCTGCTTCTCCAATGTGCAAACTTGGCGTCGAAAACTTGAAGACGACTATCACAGCTCTCGCCAAACCAGCCTATTCAAAAATTTTCCCCTTTTCATGAAAGAAATAGCGGAATGTTTGCGGTGTCCAAAATATGCGCGACTTGAAGAGTTAATTGCCGATGGGGTGACCGAAAGCGAAGAAGGAGTGTCACGTATGACCGCGACGCGCGGCTTTTTGGGTGGCTTTTCTTTTTTTTTTTAAGTGTGAGCTCCTGGTGGATGTATAGCTTTTTCTTGCATAAATCTGGTGACGCTTCGGAGACCGTGAACTCCGCTAGGCCTGTGAGGTTTTCCGGGGGAAAACGAAATTAATATGACTTAGTGAGTGAGTGAATAAACTCTATTTAGACTGGCTTCAGGCGCTGATAATTGGGTGCCCGGCCGGTGGGGGGCCTCCGCTAGTCCGGGAAGTTCTGGTCCGCGATGGCTGCCCTGGCCCTCTCCACCGGGCTACGCTGGACTGAGAGGTCGGTGCTGCCAGCTGGGCAGCCCACCATTGGTGCGTCGGGTGAGGATCGGGGGCAACGGATTGGGCTTTTCGATACTCCCATTCCATGTGGTGCAGGGTGCCAGGTTGGGAACAGAAATTACAGGTAGTGTAGTAGAGGGTGGGGTACATGGCATGAGGGAGAGTGGCGTGAGGATAAGAATTTGTTTTGAAGTCGGCGAAAGGTCTGGATCTGGATCTGGATAAAACGGGCTGTGGTGGCGGGAACTGTCGTCGTTCGTGGCGGCAATGGGCGAGGACGTCTGTGTACGAAGTAAGAGTAGCGGGCTTGGGAGAGCGAAGGGGTTGCGTGTCTTCGCCTTCCTGAGGAAGGGCCCGGTGGGTATACGAACGCGGGAAGCGTCGTGTGCCGTCTCATTTCCCTCGAAGGACTTGGCCGGGGGTCCAGATGATGTGTATTTCCTGGAGCTGGCGCAGACTTTGCAGAATTTTTGAGGGCCGCGGGTGTTATGCGAGGAAGTTGCGGAAGACGGCTTGGGAGTCCGTCATTACAGGGAGGTAGTCGTTTCCAGTGGTGGCGACCACAGGGATGGCGAGTTCTTCTCCTCGCGGGAACTGTAGCGGCCCTCAGTTCTGCACCGTTGGCGTCGGTGGCGCTTCCAGCATGGGCAGCTGGTTGGTGGTACGGAGAGGCATCCGTGTGAACGAGTAAAGAGCGAGTTTGGAAAGCGTTTTCTAAGGACTCGTATCCTGGCTTCTCGACGTGCCTTTTTCTGGATGGGGTGCATATTTCTACGAACGGGTGCGACTTTGGTACATTGTCGGATGGCCAGAGGGATGCGTTGCTTCTGTTCGCATTTTGGGGAGGCGTGTAGCCGAGCCAGGTAAGTGTAGCCCTTCCGGTTGGCGTAAGCTTGAGTCGCGTGAATTGGGAGATGCGATGACCTTCGTCTAGTTCCTCTCATGTATATGGATGCCGAGCTGTAGAAGTTTTCTTGTTGCTGTTTTTGGAGGTAGTCCAAGGGCGGCCTTGTAGTCTTGGCGTATGGCGATGTTCAGTTTCTCTTTCTCAGCGGGTTTCAGGGCCAAGTACGGTGTCCCGTACGTAACCAGGCTAACGAGGAGGGTGTGAATGATGCGCAGGGTGTCAGTTTCTTGTAGCCCAAATCGCCGATGGGATACCCTGCGGTTGAGGTGCATGAGTTGGTTGAGAGAACGTTGCAAGGGAAGGGTAGTCTGGGCGCCTGAGCCATCTTTCGGTATGGTGAGGCCTAGGATGCGTAGGTGTGGGACATTAATGGTAAGTTCTGGATCCGGTATGGGGTATGGATGTTTGTTCTTTTGAACAGGATGAAAAATAAATTTGGGGGAGATTTAAACTTGAAGACGGTTTCAAATCGCCTGTAAATATAAAACGAAGGTTAGTTTGCATGAACACGGGAATGAGTGTAAAAAAAAAAAAAGTGTGGTTGATTCCTCTGTCATAGGAATCGGTAAAACACGAAAGTAAAATGGGCAGCGAAATCTGCAGCTGAGCATGATTTGCGGGTCGGCGGCTGTCTTGTGGGTGTGCTTGGCGAGCGACGTCCTTCTCGCCGCTCGGCAAAGGTGTACTGGTGTCATTTCCGTGACGGATATGACGTCAGTGATATCTTGGTGTGTCCCGGGATACAACACTTTCGTGTTAAAATATAAAGCCTGAAAACGAACAAACCTTAGTATACCGTACTCTTTGGTTCTAAAGGTTGCTGCCCCGCAAGAAGACCCTATGTGCAGAGGCGCACCCTTTACAGGCCGCTTGGCTTTGTTGTACTGGCATCACTTCCGTGACGGATATGACGTCACTCTAATGTTTGTGTACCCAGGAATAAAACACTTTCGTGTTAAAAAACACGTGCAAATGAATTCATTTAGTTGGCTGCATAACAGGTGTTCTCTGGACTCGGTACTAAACAAAAATATACAAATGCTGAATTTCTAAATACTACTGGTAAAAATCATACACGGCATCAATCCAAGAATGCAATCACTGCGCTAGGTTGCTGTCCATAACTCACGAATTATGTGGAAATAAAAGTATAACGGCTGTTTCAAGCAAGCAAGCACGCGATAATTCGGTCACCGAAACGTCCCTTCACTGAAACGTCCCTCCACCGAAACGTCCGTGCGCCGAAATTTCCGTACACCGATATGTCCGTGCAACGAAATGTCCGTGCAACGAAATGTCCGTGCACTGAAATGTCCGCACCCAAATGCCCTAGAACCGCCGGCTAACCCCAGCGCGGTTGCGCTGCAGCTCCTTGCGCCTTCCTTGTCCACACCTTCCCACGGCGGCGCCATGGACTAAGGGCGCTTTGAAAACAGTGAAGTTCATCTGATTTCTTCCTTCTATCGGCTTTTTTACCACACGAACCTCACGAAAAGCTTGCAAATGTAAAAAAAAAAAAAAAAAAACTTCCGTGCGTCTACTTTGCCTCAAGGGGCCTGAATGAGTAATAGTAGCAACCACATAGCAAATTAAGATGTCCAGCACACAATAGGACTCGAAACATGTGGCTTTTGCTGTGACATTACGTACTGCAAGTATCACGTTTTGCAGCGCGTGATGGCTACAGCGCATATCACGGCTAGCCAAGAAATTCGTCAGATCTAGTCGCAGGGATTAGATACAGACACACAGAAAGAACTTCGAGTTCTTTTCAGTCTTTCGGTAGGCTCATGTATACCTGCCAACTCTTCGGAATTTTCCGTAAAATGTACAAATTTCGACCGGTCCTACGATTTTACGAATCTTGCCTGAAATTTCACGAGAAATATTGTTACTTAAAAAAAGGGAACATCTGTTAAAACGTCACTGTGGCACATTGCGCCGCCACGAGAGGGCAATACATACGTACTTTTGTTATCATCATAAGCTTACTTCTGTTGTCTTCCCGGGGTGGGCTGCGCATCCATATCCAGAACTCGCAACCACCTCGGCAAGCCTGTTTATAGCGCGTTTACAGTGCCTAGAAAAGTATATTCTACGCAGTATAGCACGTTGTCCGCGGGTTGGTTAGGACTTCCGTGTTTGCGTCGCTCTTTGTATGACTGCCGCGTTCGTGCTGTACCACTTGGGGTGCGACGGTATAGTTGTAATACAGTGGAACCCCGATAATACGACTTTCAAGGGACCTCGAGAAAGCGTCGTACGATCGGGGTGTCGTACGACCGGGGTGCCGGTAAATTCCGGCCTAGTAGACGGTCTCACGCGACAGCTGGGCTAAGAACTTATTTAAACTACGATATTTTACGCGTTCTCGCATGATTTGCGAACCTCTAGCTGAAATCCCAAGTTAAAAAAAAGGAACGCCTATGTTGTGCCCCCCTCCCTTTCATGGCGTCCAGCTAACCCAACAGGCCCGCGCCTTGCGCGCGCGAGATAAGGCCGACGTGGTAGTGGTCGAGGATATTGAGAGGAGAAAACGCGAGTGGGAAACTGCCAAGGCCATGCGAAACGAACGATAGTACAAGGCGGAGTTGAAAAAAAAAACGACATTCGTCGCTATTGGGTCAAAGTGCCCAATACATAACTGTTTTCTTTTCCCACAAGATCAAGCAACGCGAAATAGATCAGATGATTCAAACTTCGCGAGTAAACCGTGTTGCGGCGAAATTTATAGCGCGGTCTTACTAGTTGCTACAGTGACTTGCTGCGGCGGCCAGCGAGTGACCCAAAATGCCGGTGCCAACTGGTACGTGTCGCCACCCTTGCTGTGGAGGAGCGTGATTTGTGACAGAGAGCGTCGTGAAAGGAAGAAACTTGGATCGAGCGGACGCGGAAAGCGGCTGTTAAGCGGCTGTTCGTTCATCGCCGTGGGGTTGCGTCGAATGTGTTTTCGCGTTTGTCGGCGGCTCGACGGCAGTTTCAAATTGACGGTCCGCCTGCCGCCTGAACTTCGACTTCGTCGGCGTGCTGTTACCGCGTGGGGCCGTCGCAGGTTAACCCTCGTTAACCAGTACCCGCCTGCTTTCTTGCGTCTGTTCAGCAAATGGTCTGGCCCGCCTGCGGACCTTTGTACATCAAGCAGCGTCAAACGAGGGTTCATAATAAAGAATGTCGAGGCGAGGCGGCGAAGCGGTGTGAAATATTGAAAAAAACGCCGGTTTATCCGCGCCAGGGTCCGTCGTATGAAGCGGACCGCGTACTCCCGAGCGTCACATCATCGGGGTTTTTAAGGCATTGTTTCTATGGAGAGTTTGCCGGGACCGTGGTGATCCGTCGTAAAAAGTGGGTCGTCGTAAGTCCGGGGGATGTATCACCGGGGTTCCACTGTAGTTGCGTCACAATGCAATGGCGAACAATAAAAAAAGCAGTGCAATGGAGGGCTCGAAGCCGTGACAGCACCACCAAGTGTTTTCGAAATCGTGCACGTCAGCATTTCCATGCTTCGTGCCGTCGGAGAAAGGAGAGAAGTTTGGATTTTGCACCACGTGTGCCTGTGATGTGAACCTTTCGCATGGTGGCAAGTCTGACATCAAGGTCCACATCGTTTCGAAAAATCACCAGGGATGCGTGCGAGCCGCGGACAACCAGCAAAGGCTGACAGGTTTTGTGCGCGGTGATAGCGACTTCAGTGTGATTCGTACAGAATGCCTCTCCGCGGCATTCCTCTTCACGTCATGTCGCAGTACCACAACTGGTACTGCGACATGATGAGCGGAGTCGCAAGTGGTATAGGGGGAGCTAGAAAGAGAGGATTGGCCTCAATTCTTGGCTTTGCGTGCCCTTGTTGGGACTTGGACCGCGTGGGAATCTTGAGCGCATGCACAGTAAACCCTCGTTATTACGAAGTCTATGGAAGAGCAAGCTGACTTTGCTATAAGCGGAACTTCGTTAAAAGCGAGGATGATGAGCTCTGTGTACACTGCAGTGGACACAATGAAATACTTCGAGTAAAGAGAGAATTCGAATAAAGCGATTTCGCTATGGTTTACTGTACGTCCAAGTTGCGTGCACTCGGGCGTTCTTGTTTTCGTCGCTATCAGGAACAGCCGCGGCCCGGAGTAGAACCGGCGTCCTCGTCTTCGGGGGCGTAATGCCTTAGACGCTTTATCTGCCGTTCTCAGGACGCTGCGCCAGCTGAGAATTTTGTACCTTGTCTACTTTGCAGACGACGAGCAGACCACCCGCGAATATGGCTTCTAAAATGGCTTCAGTACGTTCTCCGCACACGAAACTTGTGAAGATACAGCTGTTCTGAGGAGTGCTCCGAAATGATCGCGTCTCCATTGTGTGCAAGCGACTCCCCACCGCCACCTCCGAGCCCTCGACTGCGGCACGCCTCGTATCCCAGGCGCAATTCTGGCGCGTGAAGCTCCAGAGATTGAGTTTGAAATGAAAGGGCTGGTAGCAGAGAACGTTCAGCATATACTGTCAGTGAACTACTGCAACTTATGTTCCTCTAAAAAGGAAGGGGATTTTATGACGCGGCATTGAACACCACCTTGCCGATCTCCAATGTGCGTTGCACCGCCTGCTGTTGCGCGGAATACAACTGCCGCTTCCTGAACTGGATCGAGAATGAATGAACGTACTTTTCGGCAGTGGTATTGCCTACGTGGGCAGGGTTTGGCGCGCATTTTTTTTGCGTCCGTTTTTTTTTCTTTATGTCTATATGCAATGCGCTGCCTCGCCCAGACTTGGGCGCGGCCGCTCCCTTCGTTACGATAGTGAGAGCTGTCAAGCAAAGTGGCGAAAAGAACGCCTCTACACCCTGCAGAACTCTGTCAGCAGGCATCGTAAAACAATGTCGTGCCTTGTCAACGGCAAAGAGGGTAGACCGTGCCTTCATTTAGTCAAGGAATGAATGTTGGTTAAAGAAAAAAAAAAAAAAAAGAAACCCTGCCGCCGCTTTCATGAGTGTTTCTTTAATAAAGATGCAAATGCCAGCAGCTCATTTTAACACTTTCCTCGGGCTTTCTTGACCAGTACTTTCAGGTAGTACGTTACGCCACGCAGAATCCCCACCCGGCAGGAGAGCTGTGTTCCCCGCGGGCTGTGGCAGTTGCGTTTGAATAAAGCACGAACAAGGCTACGGGAAGCGCCGTGAGCAAGGAGCTGCGGGCTACACGTCGGTCACGCGTAATTGCAGTGCTTGCACGCTTGTGAATCGACGTTTCTAATGCTGGGCAACCGTGCTATTGCCCTGCAGCGAAGGCAGTGCCGAGGTAGTCGAGAGAGGGGGATGGGAAATGTGCCGGTGGGCTGTCGGCCGAGGGGCCGCCGTCTAGGGGGGAACGGGCGGCCGCCCTGGGGAAATCTGGGGAGCGCGTGCGTCTCTCCAGATGGCGCTGCCGCGTACGGCGGCAGACGACAAAGTTTGCCGTCTGCGTGCGGGCCGGTGGGGTCTGCTAGTTTTCACGATGGCTCGCCGTTCGTGTGGAGAAAGCTGATGGTAGCGAGTGCATGTCCGTACATTTTGGCGCAATTGTTTCGTGTCCGCCGCTTGTGTTGATCCTCCGGCCGGGTGAAAGTGCGTGAAGAAGTGTGCGGGCAATTTCGCCGGGATGGATTCGTGCTTCGGCGCGCGCAGCCTGTTCGGAGGTCACTCGAGCACCGACACGCTCTTCAGCACCACTCAGCTCGAAGTCATCCAAGACTTGGACCTTTACTTCATCCGCCAGATAGCGCACAGTCTCGGGGTGAGTGAATGCGGCGGGCGTGTGTGTAGAGTGGATGGATGTCGCTGATAAGCCGAGGCGGTGGAGGGGAACGCTTTCCGATTCAGGTTTGGTTTCCTTCCTCGTCGCAGCAGGTCAGTGGCGGGCTTCTGCCGTAAGAGGCTGCTTGGCAGTTTAGCGCTGCCAGCTTCCTTTCCTAGCTCGAGATTTTTGTTTTCTCTTAAAGAAGGAAGGCAGGGGTGGCCGTTTCTTATGTGCACGTCCCGTTCTTTGGGAGCAGCAGCATCGTCGAGACCTTTCCACGTACTTGCCGTGCGCAGTATGAACAACGTCTCGGCGTCTGTTGCTTGGCCGCCTTTCGTGGCGTCTCCATCCCGTTGCGTGATGTCCCGCTATACTACGCTGGGCAACAAGGCGCAGGAAGTGTGCATCCGCCTCTGCTGCTATCGAGATTCCGCGCCACGCGGTAGCCACCGATCCTTCCGCCTCCTCGATGGGGGGAAGAGAAGATCACGCCGCGAGTCACATTTTGTCTTCGGCCCGCGGTGGCCCGAAACCGGCGAACGAGCTTTTATTTTTTTCTCTGCTTCGGAAACGCGTCCCTTACTGCTGTGTATAGGTGGATGACGCGGGTACATGTTCCGCCTGTGCGTACGAAGGCGCGTCGCGTTTTTAAGGATGCGTAACGGCTAGTGCACTCGGCACGTAACTAGCCGTGCGTGTGTGCAGAGCGCGTTGTCGCGGGAGACGCCGGGAGGCTATTATTTTTAGACCCTGCCACGAACCGCGTCCAGCCGCCGGCGCTCTCAGACCTGCACGGATCTCGTTGGCTCCGTGGTTTGTGCATCTTCTCGGGTTAGCGCCGTGTAGTAGAACGTTCTCGCGTGGAGCCGGCGTAGTTACGAAGCGAAAGGTCCAAAGTTCGAAAGGTCCAAAGGCCCCCTGTCGCGTCTCCGGAATGCAGGTGCGGTGTGGGGTGTGCAATGCAGCGAGGTGTACCTTAAACAAACGTCAGGGGCCGAAGTCAGAGTGGTGGTCTACTTTACGCCAAGGCAGAAAGCGTGGTAGCACGGTGTCGATATAATCTTCATTCACCAAAATATCGGTGCTGCGAAACATTGCACCATAATCTCGACCTCTCCTGTATGAATAAATGAATGAATTCATTCAGTCATTCACGAAGATCGAGCTCTCCTGCTCTGGGTTCACGCATAGATGTAGCGTTGGCAAAGGTGCGCGTCCGCCGTGGGTTCCGCAATTTCGTTCCTTGCTCCAGAACACACCCGTCGTCAGCGTGTGTCCAGAGTTGCTCGAAAGCTAACCGCCGGGTGTGCATTTCTTTAAAGCGCGACGTGTGCATGCATCTTGTTTCCTGGATCCTTTGCCTTTGCAATCTGTCGTCGCCTTTCGTTAAATTTCTTCGTTTTTAATTCTTGGTTAGCGCACCCTTAGCCAACTGCCGTCGCAAGTGTGTCGTCATCGCTTGAAATAGTTCACTGGGTCAGAAAATGTTTCAGAAGCCTATCTTGCTTGCCCAACATTGCGCTAGTTTTCTCGTGCGTTTTGCTCGAACGGATGAGGGAATTTGTTAGGAATCTGTGAATTCTGCACTTTTTATTGAGACGTACGCTCTTATTAAGGCGAAGACGAAGAGGAAGCTAACGAGGTACCTGCATCTCGCACCTAAGCATTGTATTACCACATGCTCAAAATCCGTGCTTATTGTTTCCTTCGTATGCAAATTTCTCGATAACGGTTTTAGTTATGAAAGGCCTCGGGCTGTTTTCCATCCCCGTTATGCGTATATGTATATGTATACGCGTGTATGTGGATATGCGTGCGTTGACACTTCTAGGAAGGTTAAAAAACAACAAAATAAAATAAAATTGACTTGTTCTGCAAAAGGGTCAAACCAGTACCAGGCTCCACTGGTTCTAAAGCGGAATGCACCTGGCCACGACTTCTTTGCTGCTTTGGAATTAGAACTGCGGTGCCTTATAAGCACCTTTTATGAGCCGTTACGAAATTTCTAATGAGACCGTAACTATTCATTGGGGTCTAGGATTGGCCGCAACTGCAGCTAGCAACGGCACAAAAACAGGAGCGTGGCCCGGTGTCAAGTAAACAAAGTTGCCTGATGAACGTTTCTGGCAAAAAAAAAAAAAAAAAAAAACACGCCGGGTACTTTTCCAGAACGCTTAAGGTGTTGGAGACGTGTGAAGGGAACGAAACTGTCCGGCCCCTTGCCAAATGCAGCGTAACATACACGGGCGGTCAAGAATATGTCGAAGCTGCGCGCATTGTGCTGGAATGGGGGAGAGGTTCCTTCTCGCATTGCATGGCCACTCGGGGATTTTCCAGGGAGAACTGCCGTTTCTCTTGCGTGTGCAATCTGGTTACCTATGTACCCAAAGAGCACGACACCACAAGAAGGAAGTCAGGCGTGGAATGCGGCGAATTGGTTAACGACTCCCAAGTATTGCGCAATATGTTAAGTCTGTCATAAACGCAGTGGTACTCAGCTACTGCGTACTTCCGGTACTATCTCATACTGCGGAGCTCTGGTTCTTACCTGGCACGTGGACGAAAGCTTGAAAGATAAGAATAACGCTTGCGGACAGGAAGCATGCGTTTGTAATTAACTCAAGCTGATGACGTTCTTAGTTCAAATGAAGAGAAACCCGCCGCGGTGGCTCAGCGGCTAAGGCGTTGCGCTGCTGAGCACGAGGTCGCGGGTTCGATTCCCGGCCGCGGCGGCCGCTTTTCTGATAGAGGCGAAAAGCAAAAACGCCCGTGTGTACGAGATTTCGGTGCACGTTAAAGATCCCCAGGTGGTCGAAATTAATCCGGAGCCCTCCACTACGGCGCGCCTCATCGCCTGCGTTGCGTCGGCGCGTTAAACCCTACAATAAATCAATCAAATGAAGAGAAAGAATAAGTTCTTAAGTTTGACTTGACATCTGAGGCGGTGGTTGGAAGGCGGGTGAACATCGGAGTAATGGAATTCACATTCGGAGACGGACGGAGGTGCAGACGGAACTCGACGATATGAGAAATTTTAGTGACAGATATTAGCCCGTGGCCGCAATTAGCTGTCACGTTAAGTCAATTTCTTTGTTTTTACGCCTCAGAGCCGAGTCTACCTGGCGGTAATAGTAACAGTGCCGTTGCACTATGGCAGGAGTTATTGGAGGTCATTGAGGGAGGCGTTTGTCGTGCGTTGAATATGCCTAGTTGTTCTCAGTAGTCTACAAACGCCGGTTGCTGTTTTTAAATACAGGGGCCATTTCGTTGGGAAGACGTTGAAGTAGAGACAGCGACCATCATTTATGCTACGGGAGGTCCCTCGGCGGGAGGAGTTCGCCGGAACCTCGTGAGCATGGCCCTTCCGTTTGAAGTAGCAACAATCTTGAGCCGCCGGTTTAATTCCACATTGTGGCTCGAAATGTTGGCGCAACTGCCCTAGCCTGCTCGCACTACTGAGCGGGAGGAGCTGCCTGCTTAGCTAGCTTTCACTCACTGGCATTCTTCGGACGTTTTTCGCTGAGAGCACTCATTTGGCGCGTGAGGGTTTGGAGCTAAGAAATCGCTACTAGTACCCCCCCGTTTGCTTGAAATAAATGGCCTTTTCTCCTGGACGCACAGGGTGCACGAGGCAAACCTTTCTACAGGGACCGGCTAGGCGCGATTGAAGAAGAGAGTCGAGATCGTGCGAGAACTAGGAGCCAGGCTGAATGGCGTGGGCAAGTTGCGTGATTGGAATAGCAGGACTGATTAGCGTCTGCAAACAGCGCACGCAACGGTCCCAATTGCTCGCTACGCTTGCTAGCGAACCAGCGCGCGTTTTACTTTCCTTTTGCCGAGCCTCTGGACGACAGGCCATCGCTGGGCTCCTCAAACAACGCACCAAGGAAAGTGTATACCGATATCTTCATTCCCTCGGTTCTTTTTCCTAGATGTTTTCGAGGAGAGATTAAGAAATTTTGTATGTGTTTGTGAGCTTTGGGCTATTTCCCCTATACGAACTGGGGAGGAAGGGGGGGGGGGGGGGGGTGGCGGCAGAGACTCGATGGGTGTTCGTTTTTTACCGCTTGCGTTCGGAATATGATCGTGAGGCTATGACGGTTTGAGTAAAGGCCGGTGGGGAAGGGGGATAAGTTGTATTTTGACGCCCGGGGCGCTTCTTCGGCGCCGTAAGCGCCCTATAGCAGCGTGCGCGGACGCGCTTTTGTTTTCCATGGCTTTCGTCCAATGCTCGCGACGGTTTGGGGCGCAGCGAAAAACGCGGTCACGCAGTCCGCTCCCCGCGGCCAGTCGAGGAGGGGCCATCTGTCTGCGAGTCCTGCTCCGCGCACAGCGAGCCGCTCCACCAAAGGGGCCCCGTGATTGCGGCTCTTTGCGAGGGGCCCCTAACGACCGGCTCTGCCGGCTGGCGCCCCTTGTAGTGCTGGTGGCGGCCCGCAAGTGGGCCACTGCTGCTGATGCGCCCGTGGGGTCAGGGATGCCCGCGCGCACGGCTCCGACTCGGTCCCCCGGGCAGCCCATTCACGCCGTCGCAACGCAGTCGGGCCGCAAAAGCGACAGGATCTGCTCGCGGGAGACGAAACAAAGGGCCGCTTTTTCGGCCGATGTCCTCAGCGCGAGCACCCAGAAACCAAGCGAGCGCGCTTCTTTCTCCTTTCTCCTTGGAGGTGACGACGCGCGAGCCTCCGTGAAGGCCGCGCTGGTGCCACTTGTGCGGTTCTGGTGGCCGCCCATGTTTGCACCCACTGCGCTTGCGGATGAATCTATTCGCCCCGAGCGCGAACACAGTCGGCCCCTGGCGGCGGCGGGACGAACCGCTCCTAGTGTGGATGGCGCTCTCGCGTCGTCTGCTTTTTAACGTTGCGTGCGGCGCAAGACGCGTGCTGCACACGACAAAACAACCAATATGTGAGCTCGTTTGGCAGTAAGCAATGACATAGTTACCTCTGCTTGCGCATTTCCTCTAGAAACGCAATAATCAGCGGCCGTTGAGGGTCAATGCGCTGGTTTAATTCCACGAAGCATCTTCGCCCTGTTCACCGCTTGATTGTGAAACGTGTTATAAACATTGCTTCCACACATTGCACTTTTCGTATTGTTGAGTGCAGTGTTCTGCCGTTTCGGGAACGTCGAAGGGTGCTTTTTGAAGGTGGCGTGGTGATTATTTAAAGGATAAAAGTTTAGCACGCGAAACGGGTAAGAAGCGACAAGACCTGTGCATACGCGGGCAAATTCCACACCCTTGTAAAATTGCGCTGTGTGACTGTGTCCTTATAGAAATAAGAAACAAACAAAAACATTTACACTGCACACGACCCGTGCGCTATCGCCCATACATTACCGGACACGTATTTTACACCCGCAAGAGCCTGTGCAGGGGTGAGACAGCTGCGCATATTGCGCCTTTTTGATACAATTCCATTTTCCTGCGCCAAGCTGCTCCAAAAGCACGAAAATGGCGAAAATTGCGCCAAACTGCTCCAGGAGAGCCTCAACGGCACGTATTTTGATGCTCATGTCAGTTTCGGCGGGGACGAAATCCTCCCGCATCCCAGTCGCCGCTTTTAATTATCACTGGTCAATCGCAAACACAGAAATGGCACAAATAGAAAGACTGAAACGAAGCAAGCGATAGCTTCTAAAACTCGATTCGCCTTCCGTCCGGGTTCGCTGAAACGGCCTCGATTAGGCATCGCTGTGGCAACAAACATGGTTGCCACCTGATCTGGCTGCTACCAAAGCGCTCAGTGCGCATTGCTGATAGTTTCCCTGGTTTATTTTGCGCTATCAGCTGGGTTCCAGTTTATTCATTCTATCTGTTGTGGCTCTGAACAGGGACGCTAACGCGGGGATATGGTTTGAGATTGGTGCCAGATTACAGGAAGTTGCGCGGCTCGAAAAAAGTTAATTGAAATGTGGGGCCTATGACTTTGGCGTGGTTTGTCCTTGAGTGCGAAACGCGGTGCGCGCGGCTATAATCGGGTTCGTGAAGTTAATTTTTTGGCTGGTTGTGGTATGAAATGCTGAGGTGCTGCTGTCCTTCGAAGCGCGATCGTGAGCCTCGGGGGTGGAACGGTCAACACGAAAGTTGCGGGCTGTGCTGCGGCGCCGTGACCTGTTCAGGCTGCGCCCAATAGCTGCAGGACTACACGGTTGCCATAGAACGCGGCTATAATACTTGATGTATGCAAAGTGAAATTTAATGCCAAAATCTAGGTGGCTAAACAGTAACGCTACTCAAATGACCATAGGGTGAACCTGCGCCCCGGGGACTGAAACGGGTAGGCTGGTTGGGCTATGCGACCGTTAGCTCGAAGCTGTTCAACTGTTGCCGTGACTACAGTCGTTCATACAACGCAGTCTGGGATTACAAAAATAATAATTTTAGCATTAAAACGGCAACAAATGCCACAATTGCGGAGCCCTTAAATTTGATGAGTTTTAGCAGTCCGTCTGTTCCATCATGTACGTAGTTACCGTGCTGACCGGGACTCGTCTGGGCACTTGGGTATTTGTAGCGGTAGGGGGATTAGTTCCGCAGGCCTGCCTTCGCCTTGTCCTCACCTCCTCGCCCTTCCGCGCGCGGAGGCGCAGACCGGTCCTGGTCAACGCGGTAACAAAGTAACCAACAGGACAGCCGGACTGCTAAAACTCTATAATGTTAACGGCAGTTTTGTTGTCAGTGTTGCGTGCAGCCGCAACACAATATCACCAGTTAGGAAAAAGGTAGTGCAGTTAGTACTTTATGATACTCCTAAAAACTCTTTCAGGTAAGGCTGTTTCAGTGTTCTGTGTATTCAAAACTGATTGAAATGTGCACTTGACCCTGGAAATTGCTGAAATAATGATTTTTTAAGCTCACAAGACGATGTATTAAATGTCCCTAACTGCTCCAAATCAAGATTCTTCTGCTCCAAAATCGAAATTTTGCTGCTCCGAAAACTGCTCCCAAATCTGTTTGGGCTGTCTCACCCCTGCCTGTGTGATCGTGTCTTTCCCGTACCTTTTTCTAAAATAAATACTATTTTTGGACAGTCGTTGTTTATACTGAGGAGGAGGAATAAACAATTATTCAACTGTATCGAGTTGCTAATTTTACGTATTATTTAAAATACGTTTCTATGGATGCCCAAGAGTATTTAGGGGGATTCTTCGGTAAAATTAAGCAGTTGTGAGTTTGCGTCTGTCATGTGGCATTTCGTGTGTCATGTTCATATATATCATTTTCAAATCCGACATGAATCACCGTGTCCAGAAACGTGCCTCACTCAGCATAACCAAATGCCTAATATGGTCACGTCTTAACCTCTTAAGGTGGACCTAAGTTTAAGGAAAGAGAAAACGCGTAATATAATGTACGTTGTTGCCCACATGTGTGAGGGGTGTGTGCCATGACTCGCTGTTTTTTTTTTTTTTTTTCACAGTGCTTGCTTTCAATACAATTTTGAAAAAGGCGAGCCACAATTCCTGGACAATCCCGGACCAAAGGGGAATTAATCAGTTTTAAAAATAGGTACTGCTCTTTCACCGCTACAGAACACGACGCCTAGTGTAGTTTCGATTGTAAGTAATACTGATAACCATAGTTTGGCTTTTCGCGTTACATGCGTTCTCTTCTCGCTGCTCTTGCAACGTTGGTAGGACCCCCCCCCCCCCCCCCTTCTCGAAAAAAAACTAAATGCCCAGAATTTCATTTTTTAACCAATCCTCAAGAATTAAATGCCAAGACAAAGGCGATATTCAGTTTACAAAACAAAGTAGTTACCGGGAACCCGTTGCGCTGATTCGCAACGAGAAATAAAAAGGAAATGTTTTACTACATCTGCAACAGCGCAACTTCATTTATTGCCATCTTTAGGGTTCGTAAGCGACCTTACACGCACGAATGCAAACACATCTCGCTGTTGCAGGCACCTGTTAGATTTTAAAAGGAACGCAAATGGTCAACAGAGCCGCCGTAACAGAAAATTTGTGCTCACTGTGAGGTCCCAGAAGCTTGGTTTGCACACTGTAAACCTGCTTGTCACTCTGTGAAAACCTAGCTAAACATGAGATGTTGATTGTACTGCGTGAGAAGGCAATTCAATTCGCAAGTTCACTTGCGACGAAAGCCGTAAATATGTGATTCGAAACCGTTATTCATCAAACCTTCCTTCAGAGTTGTTAAAATTTCATTTAAAAAACCCGTTAGAGCGGTTACATTTATATTTCTGCGCTGATCAAAATTCAGTAATTTTATGTTGCCTTTTGAACACACAAAAAATATCGTAAGCTCTTAGAAAGAATTTCGGGGCAGTTAAGTAGTGTCACCATTTCAGGGCATCCCACAAATGCAAGAATGCGTCATGCTACCAGTGAAAGCGATTGAGATTGCCGTTGTAAACTGAATTTCAGAGATCGATACTTCCTGATTTGCTTCTATTTATGGTCTTATTGAAGGCTCAAAGCCGTAGTCTGGAAAGATCGAGCTTGCTACGAGCCACAGCGTACAAGTTCATTGTCACAATTACGGCCATTCTGAGATCCCCGATGAGCCGTCGCTTTTTTTGGCGTAGTAATGAAAACTGACTGCCGCTTCCATGCTATACATTGAACGTTTAGGAACCGAACTACAGCATACCACTCTTGTTTGCACCTTTCGTGCGCACATACGGCGGGAAAAAGGCACGAAGCGCGCCCACAGTGTGCATTCTTACGGGCCGCTCAGCGGCAGTAGAGTGGATGCTTGGGCGTGTTGGTAATTCATACTGGAAATAGGGGTTCACAGCGCGGGAGACAAGGACGACGAAAAACACAAGACAGTGCTCAGCGCTCAGCGGAGCATCCACACTAGCAGCGCGACGCTGTCGCCACCTACATGTCGAGCTCGCGGCGAATACTCGGAGAGTGAATTTTAGATTGCGCATCCGCAGCGCCGCTTTCCCGTCCCGAAAAACGCAGTCGAAGGCCCAAGTCAAAAACCGCTTCCGTGACTGCTTCGCTGTCGTCACACTACAGCCGACCTCGGGCGCTATTCCTGATGCGCCCCTGTCGTGGAACGCGCTCTACATTATCACAACGCCGTCATTTCGCTTCCTTGATATGTCATGATGGGCTAAATTCTAGAAAAACCATGCGGATTGAAATCAGACCGAAAAATAGCGGAAGTCACCAGGAAATAAATTATGAGAGCCAATTGATGGCACGCAACTTCGATGTTTTTTTTTTTTCTTCTTTCGCACCGGTTGTAAAGCTTGCCTATCTGAAGTGATTCAGAAGAAAAAGAAAAGATGCAAGAAGTTCCGGAGATTTCAGGGTGGGTGTCGGTTGCTCCCCCTATCGAAGAACTGATTGCGCGGTACTTCGCGGGGAACGCGTTTACATTCGTGTGGGACTCCGTCCACCCACAGCGGCCATTCTGTCAGATACTTGCATACATCACTTTATGGGAGCTATTTCCCAGCGAAGCTAATAAGCTTGCGTTTGGTACGCATCTGTTTTGTGTACAAACTATGCCTTCAGTGGTACTTAAGCCATCTTCAGACTGCTTTGTGTGCACGCGCGGACACTCTTAACTCGGGTTCGGAAAATTTTCAGGTTCGGAAAATAAAATACACTTGTGAGTACTGGGGATTGAACCCAGGCGACAAGGGTTCTTCTCCCGTACAAAAGCGTGACCACGTGGGGGATTGGCCGAGAAAGCTGAAGTGTTGACTTCTTTGCGTCCTCCGTCAGCGTACGGTGTATTTTCACATTTCATGCAATTGAGGCCTTCTGAGGGGGAGGTAAACAGTCTTTTTTTTTTTTTTGGTATGTAACCCTATGAACCAGCCGTAGTGAGGCCACGTTTAAAATTCCCATTAAACGCTTCTTAAAGCAGCAGCCTTCACAGGAGATGGTAGAGCGCCTGTAGATGCTCCGGAGGACAAGTGCCGTGTGTCGAGATATCGGCGTATACGTTAAAGACCACCGGGTGGTCAAAATTAATCCGGAGCGTTCCGCCACTGCGCGCCTCATAAACCAGGTGTAGCTTCGGCGCATTACCCCCGCAGTCAATCAACAGGACTGTCCCGAAGGGAACAACGTTCTCCGTAGAATGGATTTGGTGGTATTTTTTATGCTTCACGCATGGTTGCCTGTCATGCTGCTGAACACTGTATATGGGTTCTTAAATGCTGGCAAATGTGTTCTGAAACTTTTTATGTATACATCACTGAATTTGAGCCCATTTCTTCTTCGAATTTCCGAAGGTTCTCTCGAAACTAAGAATGGTTCTTCTTTCTTGAAACTAAGGCCGGAATCTCCCTTAATAACGGGAAAATCACGCTATCCGAATACCCCGCTGTTATGTTACGTTGAAGGGTCGTCTCAACACACGACGATGTTGAATTCGCGTATCGGGAAATATATATGCATTCCTTGGTACATGGATTCCCTGGGGGTATGTGCGCGCCCGGAGTGTGGTCCCCAGGGCGGGGCCGGGGCTTCGTTCTCTGACTGTGTGCCCCCCTGTTGTTGTGGGTGATAGTATACGTGCGTCCCATCGTGTGCATACGCCATCCTACTTGGCTAGTTTCGGGGTCAGCCGCGTCGAGCGGCCGTCTTCTGTTTGGCGGGGAGCGGCGACGCCTCCTCAGAGGAGCCGTTGTACAGCGGCCGGCCAGAGAGCGGGCCCGTGAATGATAATGGTGGCGGGACACGCAGCACTTGAGCCCCGCAGTGCCGTACGCTGGCTCTGTAGCATTGTTTTCCCGTTCGCCCACGTTGGCCGCGAGGCCGTTTTTAGGCGATCTAGCCGCTCGTTTTCTCGTTACGTGCTGGCAAGAAAATGTCACGGTGAGAATCCGGTCAGCCGAAAATTCGCGTGCGCGCTCGTCAAGGTCAAGTGCGGCCGGCGCACGCGAAACTGACAGCCACTGGCAGCAGACAGAACGGAGCGCAGGTAGATGCTATTCATCTAGTATGACCCATTTCTTCTTTTTCTAGTTTATTTTTTTTTTCTTCTCTCGGCCATCTATTTCCGAAGCAGGGTATGTTTATAGCGATTGAGAGGCGATTTGGAAGTGTCTTTCTGCCTGTCCGTCGGTCCTAGAGAGCTCTCCCGTTTCGCCCCGCTTAATTATGTGACGGATTCATAGATAAGTTCAAATTCCTAGTCGCACACTTCAAAGGGTCGCGCTTTCCCCACTGTAAGAATCGGAATCTCACAGACCACAGTACCCGCGCCCTTGTTCGAAACACAATGGATTGCAAGCTGCATCGTATGAGATTCGGCCCTGAAACGGCACTGAGAGTCTGTGCCTGGAAGCAGTGTCGGCACTCAGGGGCTATTACGTACTTTGAGGGGCGATATGCTGCTTTTCCGGGCTCGTATTTATTCGCGGGAAACGTATAATGACCTACAGGAAAGGGTGAGCGCAACGGCGGGCCATCGTAATAGCTCTACGATAGTGGCGGAAGCCGCCACGTCGATAAGGCAGAAAGTTACACAGCAGACAAAGTAACAGTCGACAAAAGCAACAGCAGAGGTGGCATAAATGTTTTCTTATTCATGTTGCTTCGAGCTTTGGAAAAAACCTCAACAGGTCTTTTTAACTATACTTCTATGTCGACAGGACAGCTTTAAATAATTTTCCTACAACAGTGTTACCCTTTTCGCAGCCACGGGTCACGTTTTTATTCAATCCTTCTCAGAAATATTTTTACAATCGGTATTATGCAACAAATTGATGCAATTATTTATCAGAGCGACATTAATGTCGGAGTTGTGCCTTCCAAAATTCACTCCGAAGCGAAGTACTTTCGACTGGTTTTCCAATTAGAAAAGATGCGTAGTCGCACCAAACGGTGGAATGAGCAGGGGTCACCAATATCGTTTCAGATTTTTGTTCCCAATTTCCGTTCAGCAAACTGAAGCGTTCACTGTACCCGTGTAGATGTACGCTTTGTGCGGATTTGAACAGATCCCTATGTGCTGCTGTTCTACAACTGCTTTCTGATCGCCAGTTCCTCGAGCATTTTTTGCGGGTGCTCTGCAGTTCCACTTAACAATACTATGTCGTCTGCAAACCTCAGATGGCTCAAGTATTAATCCGTTTTTCCGTAAGCGTGTGCTTTCCGAGTCGAGCTTTCTGAATACCCCCTCTAGACATGCTGTGAACAGTGGATTCGTTCATAGCATGAAGTGTCGGTGCAATGGTGTGGATAGGGACATTGTAAAGGGGAAACTTAAAAAGTTGCGATTTTATCTTCATTTGTGGCAGCTGGGTGGCGCGTGCGTGCGTGCGTGCGTGTGCGTGTGCGTGTGCGTGTGCGTGTGCGTGTGCGTGTGCGTGTGTGTGTGTGTGTGTGTGTGTGTGTGTGTGTGTGTGTGTGTGTGTGTGTGTGTGTGTGTGTGTGTGTGTGTGTGTGTGTGTGTGTGTTAACGAGTGTAACGTTCCTAGATTTGACCTTAACCAACACTGTGCCCGCAGGAAAAGCATGAATACGCGTGCTGGGCTCTGGACGAACGCTGATATGAGTTTTTATTGACAGAGAAAAGCTATTGGGGGGTGTTCTCAAGCGATGCTCATCTGCTTCGGTTCCACCTTGCATCGTGAAAGGCCTAACCCAAGATCTCAAGGCAGCAGTTTCGCGCGACGGGCTGCTGTCCGGGAGCACGCTGATGTTCGTCCCGTTTTAGATGGGAACGTAAGCGCCTCCAAAACTCTCCCCCCTTCCGCGTGGGAAATTCTGCAAAGTAACGCTGCGCACTCGGTCG